>NW_025725352.1:25000-30000 GCF_021461395.2 Schistocerca americana | reverse complement strand
CTCTGTTTGCATGTATTAGCTCTAGAATTACCACAGTTATCCAAGTAACGTGGGTACGATCTAAGGAACCATAACTGATTTAATGAGCCATTCGCGGTTTCACCTTAATGCGGCTTGTACTGAGACATGCATGGCTTAATCTTTGAGACAAGCATATGACTACTGGCAGGATCAACCAGGGAGCTGCGTCAACTAGAGCTGAGCAGCCGGCCGCCCGGGAGTGTGTCCCGGGGGCCCGCGCGAACACGCAAGCGTCCGCTCAATTATTCTGCAAACAGGAGGAGGCTGAGCTCCCCTGCACCATACACCTCGAAACCCTCTCAGGTCCCGGCGGCGCGCAGCGCCGTCCTAAGTACTTGGTCGGGTTCGAGAGAGGCGCAATCGCCCGGAGTTTGGCGAGTAGACGCTTTAGGTGCGACCACCCGTGCTCCCAACTGAGCTTGCCGCTGCCGACAGAGGCCCGGGAGCGTGCTGTCGTGGCATTGCCGGCGGGAGACAACACGCGCCACCTACGGTGACCGGCAGCTCCAACGCCAGCGCCACAGAAGGACAAAAGCCCCACTTGGGTGCCGAAGCGAACTCTCCCAGCACAGCGCACGCGCCAACACGTCCGCACAGCTGCGATACAAACCACCTGCGAGAACCGCAGAGGCGACCGAGCAGCAGACGGCGTCGCGGCGCCGAGCGCCGGGCGGCGGCGCATCCTCAGCGCACACAGTCCTCAATCGGACCAGCACACTGCAGATGTCCACCGCGCTTCGCACCGGGCCCGCGAGGACCTACTTTGGCCGCACGGCGCCGCGTGCAGGGTGCGCCGGCGCGCAGCTGCGCCGCCTGCCGCCTCCGTCGGCCGGCGCGCCTGCCACTGGCCGCCCCCACCAGCCGGCTGTAGCGCGTGCGCCCACGCACCGCACGGCCAACACGCCGGGAGGCCCCCCCTCACCGGCCGGGGACGGTCCCACCCAGCCACCGCCGCGTATCGCTTCACACCCACATGCCATTCACGTTCGTGGGCATGGTGGGTATCGCTGCAACAACCGGTTGGTAGCTCAACCGATCGTCGCCATCACTGATTCACCCCTAGCGAGAACAACCGCACCACAACGGTTTACCAGTTGTTCATTTGCGTAACGTCACCAGCAAACGTAGGCGTCCATCGCCATTTGCAAATTCAACGATTGTTGCATGCCTGTGTCAGGTGTCACGACACACTGTCTGCCCACATACACGCAACAACATGTCCACGCTTAGCGAACACGTGGAAGGTGGCCCCCGTACGTATGCGATGTCCATTGCGCGAACGACTGTCAACCGGCCTCTGTCGCATGTCGCAGATGTGGAACGCAGTGCACCGTGCTATCACGGTGTGTGAGAAGAGACGACTACGTCTGACAACACGCGCCACTACATCAACAGACGGCTCATGCTGATCGCCATCCAGGGCATACCACACTGCAATCCAGCTCTTATAGGGAGACGACACGTAGCTGAGTGCACAACATTTGGACCGCATGGTTCGCCGTTGTTGGCGCAGTCGTTGTACGGTCACATGTACCACGATGTATCATTCAGTACATGAGGACCAATGTGCAGTACAGTGTGTGATTTGGACGTACAACATCAGCGGACAGTTGACACAGGCCGTACCACAGCGTAGGCTAAGTGCTTCGCCATGCGAATGCCAATGAACAACTGCAAATGCCAATGAACAACTGCAAAGGGCATTGAGCATGTACGTCCTGCTGCCATCCACATTACAGTGTATAGCTGCAAGGTGTTTAACATGAAGCGATACACTGGGGACCGGGCAGTGCGAGTAGCAAACTATATTGCGGGGGTTGCAGTTAGGCAACACTACACTAATTTAACGCGTCGTATGACAATTACAGAGCAGGTTAAGGCCCAACGTGTGTTGGGTTAAGGCCCAACGTGTGTTGGGTTAAGGCCCAACGTGTGTTGGGTTAAGGCCCAACGTGTGTTGGGTTAAGGCCCAACGTGTGTTGGGTTAAGGCCCAACGTGTGTTGGGTTACGTTAAGGGGCAATGTGGGTTACGTTAAGGGGCAATGTGGGTTACGTTAAGGGGCAATGTGGGTTACGTTACGGCGCAATATAGGTTACGTTACGGCGCAATATAGGTTACGTTAAGGGGCAATGTGGGTTACGTTACGGCGCAATATAGGTTACGTTACGGCGCAATATAGGTTACGTTAAGGCGCAATATCGGTTACGTTAAGGCGCAATACAGGTTACGTTAAGGCGCAATACAGGTTACGTTAAGGCGCAATACAGGTTACGTTAAGGCGCAATACAGGTTACGTTAAGGCGCAATACAGGTTACGTTAAGGCGCAATACAGGTTACGTTAAGGCGCAATACAGGTTACGTTAAGGCGCAATGCAGGTTACGTTAAGGCGCAATGCAGGTTACGTTAAGGCGCAATACAGGTTACGTTAAGGCGCAATGCAGGTTACGTTAAGGCGCAATGCAGGTTACGTTAAGGCGCAATACAGGTTACGTTAAGGCGCAATACAGGTTACGTTAAGGCGCAATACAGGTTACGTTAAGGCGCAATACAGGTTACGTTAAGGCGCAATACAGGTTACGTTAAGGCGCAATACAGGTTACGTTAAGGCGCAATACAGGTTACGTTAAGGCGCAATACAGGTTACGTTAAGGCGCAATACAGGTTACGTTAAGGCGCAATACAGGTTACGTTAAGGCGCAATACAGGTTACGTTAAGGCGCAATACAGGTTACGTTAAGGCGCAATACAGGTTACGTTAAGGCGCAATACAGGTTACGTTAAGGCGCAATACAGGTTACGTTAAGGCGCAATACAGGTTACGTTAAGGCGCAATACAGGTTACGTTAAGGCGCAATACAGGTTACGTTAAGGCGCAATACAGGTTACGTTAAGGCGCAATACAGGTTACGTTAAGGCGCAATACAGGTTACGTTAAGGCGCAATACAGGTTACGTTAAGGCGCAATACAGGTTAGGTTAAGGCGCAATACAGGTTAGGTTAAGGTACGACATAGGTTAGGTTAAGGTACGACATAGGTTAGGTTAAGGTACGACATAGGTTAGGTTAAGGTACGACATAGGTTAGGTTAAGGTACGACATAGGTTAGGTTAAGGTACGACATAGGTTAGGTTAAGGTACGACATAGGTTAGGTTAAGGTACGACATAGGTTAGGTTAAGGTACGACATAGGTTAGGTTAAGGTACGACATAGGTTAGGTTAAGGTACGACATAGGTTAGGTTAAGGTACGACATAGGTTAGGTTAAGGTACGACATAGGTTAGGTTAAGGTACGACATAGGTTAGGTTAAGGTACGACATAGGTTAGGTTAAGGTACGACATAGGTTAGGTTAAGGTACGACATAGGTTAGGTTAAGGTACGACATAGGTTAGGTTAAGGTACGACATAGGTTAGGTTAAGGTACGACATAGGTTAGGTTAAGGTACGACATAGGTTAGGTTAAGGTACGACATAGGTTAGGTTAAGGTACGACATAGGTTAGGTTAAGGTACGACATAGGTTAGGTTAAGGTACGACATAGGTTAGGTTAAGGTACGACATAGGTTAGGTTAAGGTACGACATAGGTTAGGTTAAGGTACGACATAGGTTAGGTTAAGGTACGACATAGGTTAGGTTAAGGTACGACATAGGTTAGGTTAAGGTACGACATAGGTTAGGTTAAGGTACGACATAGGTTAGGTTAAGGTACGACATAGGTTAGGTTAAGGTACGACATAGGTTAGGTTAAGGTACGACATAGGTTAGGTTAAGGTACGACATAGGGTAGGTTAAGGTACGACATAGGTTAGGTTAAGGTACGACATAGGTTAGGTTACGGTACGACATAGGTTAGGTTACGGTACGACATAGGTTAGGTTACGGTACGACATAGGTTAGGTTACGGTACGACATAGGTTAGGTTACGGTACGACATAGGTTAGGTTACGGTACGACATAGGTTAGGTTACGGTACGACATAGGTTAGGTTACGGTACGACATAGGTTAGGTTACGGTACGACATAGGTTAGGTTACGGTACGACATAGGTTAGGTTACGGTACGACATAGGTTAGGTTACGGTACGACGTAGGTTAGGTTACGGTACGATATAGGTTAGGTTACGGTACGATATAGGTTAGGTTAAGGTACACATTGTTGTAAGGAAAGGTTTAATGGGGGGCGGGGCGGGGCGGCCGGTTTGTTGATTGTGATTATAGTAAGTGGATGCCTGCGGCATCATCTGATTTGCCACGTCAGGATGCACCTTTGGCTCATGACAGGCGGCGCTCTCATTCCATGCTTGTGGCAGACCTGTGTCTTTCATTCCTGCCATTGTTTGTGTGCTGTGAGAGGAGGCAGTATTGTGATGTTGGGTGCACCCCTGTGTAGGACATGTGTGGGTGTTGGTGGCTTGGCTGAGCAATGGTGGTTGTCGGGTGGGTGGGATATTCTGTTTTCTGAGTGGACCTCCCAGTCTGGTTATGACAGTGTGGATTGTCTAATGTGGCGGAGAGGATGCACTGGGTGTTGTTCCATGCTGGTGCTTACATATTGTCTGTGTGCGTGTTACAGGCAGAGAGTAGTGCGTGATAAGGGTGTGTGGCTGACGTGTGGTTGTGATTGTGAGCAGAGTCTTTCAGCATGTATACGGACAGTTGTATACATTATCTGTATTCTGATGGCTCTATCTATTACTAATCAGCGCCGTGTATACGTTTAATCCGGTTCCAGTCGAAACTGTTGTATCTCTGTACATTAGTGACACGGCGAGCCCGCTATGTAGTTACTCGTCTCGGCAGCTTCCACCGGTGTATGGCAAATGATTATAAGGAATCAGTCTAGTCGTCAATACCGATGGTGTGACGTCACATGTCTGGGGTGGGGGACGCTGCGCCCTTCCGGTGGGTCATGGCCTAGAAAGACTCTTCCCACGCAGGGGGGCGTGGACTGTCATTGACTCTTCCAGGTAATATA
>NW_025725352.1:12500-17500 GCF_021461395.2 Schistocerca americana | reverse complement strand
ACTTTAATATACGCTATTGGAGCTGGAATTACCGCGGCTGCTGGCACCAGACTTGCCCTCCAATAGATACTCGTTAAAGGATTTAAAGTGTACTCATTCCGATTACGGGGCCTCGGATGAGTCCCGTATCGTTATTTTTCGTCACTACCTCCCCGTGCCGGGAGTGGGTAATTTGCGCGCCTGCTGCCTTCCTTGGATGTGGTAGCCGTTTCTCAGGCTCCCTCTCCGGAATCGAACCCTGATTCCCCGTTACCCGTTACAACCATGGTAGGCGCAGAACCTACCATCGACAGTTGATAAGGCAGACATTTGAAAGATGCGTCGCCGGTACGAGGACCGTGCGATCAGCCCAAAGTTATTCAGAGTCACCAAGGCAAACGGACCGGACGAGCCGACCGATTGGTTTTGATCTAATAAAAGCGTCCCTTCCATCTCTGGTCGGGACTCTGTTTGCATGTATTAGCTCTAGAATTACCACAGTTATCCAAGTAACGTGGGTACGATCTAAGGAACCATAACTGATTTAATGAGCCATTCGCGGTTTCACCTTAATGCGGCTTGTACTGAGACATGCATGGCTTAATCTTTGAGACAAGCATATGACTACTGGCAGGATCAACCAGGGAGCTGCGTCAACTAGAGCTGAGCAGCCGGCCGCCCGGGAGTGTGTCCCGGGGGCCCGCGCGAACACGCAAGCGTCCGCTCAATTATTCTGCAAACAGGAGGAGGCTGAGCTCCCCTGCACCATACACCTCGAAACCCTCTCAGGTCCCGGCGGCGCGCAGCGCCGTCCTAAGTACTTGGTCGGGTTCGAGAGAGGCGCAATCGCCCGGAGTTTGGCGAGTAGACGCTTTAGGTGCGACCACCCGTGCTCCCAACTGAGCTTGCCGCTGCCGACAGAGGCCCGGGAGCGTGCTGTCGTGGCATTGCCGGCGGGAGACAACACGCGCCACCTACGGTGACCGGCAGCTCCAACGCCAGCGCCACAGAAGGACAAAAGCCCCACTTGGGTGCCGAAGCGAACTCTCCCAGCACAGCGCACGCGCCAACACGTCCGCACAGCTGCGATACAAACCACCTGCGAGAACCGCAGAGGCGACCGAGCAGCAGACGGCGTCGCGGCGCCGAGCGCCGGGCGGCGGCGCATCCTCAGCGCACACAGTCCTCAATCGGACCAGCACACTGCAGATGTCCACCGCGCTTCGCACCGGGCCCGCGAGGACCTACTTTGGCCGCACGGCGCCGCGTGCAGGGTGCGCCGGCGCGCAGCTGCGCCGCCTGCCGCCTCCGTCGGCCGGCGCGCCTGCCACTGGCCGCCCCCACCAGCCGGCTGTAGCGCGTGCGCCCACGCACCGCACGGCCAACACGCCGGGAGGCCCCCCCTCACCGGCCGGGGACGGTCCCACCCAGCCACCGCCGCGTATCGCTTCACACCCACATGCCATTCACGTTCGTGGGCATGGTGGGTATCGCTGCAACAACCGGTTGGTAGCTCAACCGATCGTCGCCATCACTGATTCACCCCTAGCGAGAACAACCGCACCACAACGGTTTACCAGTTGTTCATTTGCGTAACGTCACCAGCAAACGTAGGCGTCCATCGCCATTTGCAAATTCAACGATTGTTGCATGCCTGTGTCAGGTGTCACGACACACTGTCTGCCCACATACACGCAACAACATGTCCACGCTTAGCGAACACGTGGAAGGTGGCCCCCGTACGTATGCGATGTCCATTGCGCGAACGACTGTCAACCGGCCTCTGTCGCATGTCGCAGATGTGGAACGCAGTGCACCGTGCTATCACGGTGTGTGAGAAGAGACGACTACGTCTGACAACACGCGCCACTACATCAACAGACGGCTCATGCTGATCGCCATCCAGGGCATACCACACTGCAATCCAGCTCTTATAGGGAGACGACACGTAGCTGAGTGCACAACATTTGGACCGCATGGTTCGCCGTTGTTGGCGCAGTCGTTGTACGGTCACATGTACCACGATGTATCATTCAGTACATGAGGACCAATGTGCAGTACAGTGTGTGATTTGGACGTACAACATCAGCGGACAGTTGACACAGGCCGTACCACAGCGTAGGCTAAGTGCTTCGCCATGCGAATGCCAATGAACAACTGCAAATGCCAATGAACAACTGCAAAGGGCATTGAGCATGTACGTCCTGCTGCCATCCACATTACAGTGTATAGCTGCAAGGTGTTTAACATGAAGCGATACACTGGGGACCGGGCAGTGCGAGTAGCAAACTATATTGCGGGGGTTGCAGTTAGGCAACACTACACTAATTTAACGCGTCGTATGACAATTACAGAGCAGGTTAAGGCCCAACGTGTGTTGGGTTAAGGCCCAACGTGTGTTGGGTTAAGGCCCAACGTGTGTTGGGTTAAGGCCCAACGTGTGTTGGGTTAAGGCCCAACGTGTGTTGGGTTAAGGCCCAACGTGTGTTGGGTTACGTTAAGGGGCAATGTGGGTTACGTTAAGGGGCAATGTGGGTTACGTTAAGGGGCAATGTGGGTTACGTTACGGCGCAATATAGGTTACGTTACGGCGCAATATAGGTTACGTTAAGGGGCAATGTGGGTTACGTTACGGCGCAATATAGGTTACGTTACGGCGCAATATAGGTTACGTTAAGGCGCAATATCGGTTACGTTAAGGCGCAATACAGGTTACGTTAAGGCGCAATACAGGTTACGTTAAGGCGCAATACAGGTTACGTTAAGGCGCAATACAGGTTACGTTAAGGCGCAATACAGGTTACGTTAAGGCGCAATACAGGTTACGTTAAGGCGCAATACAGGTTACGTTAAGGCGCAATGCAGGTTACGTTAAGGCGCAATGCAGGTTACGTTAAGGCGCAATACAGGTTACGTTAAGGCGCAATGCAGGTTACGTTAAGGCGCAATGCAGGTTACGTTAAGGCGCAATACAGGTTACGTTAAGGCGCAATACAGGTTACGTTAAGGCGCAATACAGGTTACGTTAAGGCGCAATACAGGTTACGTTAAGGCGCAATACAGGTTACGTTAAGGCGCAATACAGGTTACGTTAAGGCGCAATACAGGTTACGTTAAGGCGCAATACAGGTTACGTTAAGGCGCAATACAGGTTACGTTAAGGCGCAATACAGGTTACGTTAAGGCGCAATACAGGTTACGTTAAGGCGCAATACAGGTTACGTTAAGGCGCAATACAGGTTACGTTAAGGCGCAATACAGGTTACGTTAAGGCGCAATACAGGTTACGTTAAGGCGCAATACAGGTTACGTTAAGGCGCAATACAGGTTACGTTAAGGCGCAATACAGGTTACGTTAAGGCGCAATACAGGTTACGTTAAGGCGCAATACAGGTTACGTTAAGGCGCAATACAGGTTACGTTAAGGCGCAATACAGGTTACGTTAAGGCGCAATACAGGTTAGGTTAAGGCGCAATACAGGTTAGGTTAAGGTACGACATAGGTTAGGTTAAGGTACGACATAGGTTAGGTTAAGGTACGACATAGGTTAGGTTAAGGTACGACATAGGTTAGGTTAAGGTACGACATAGGTTAGGTTAAGGTACGACATAGGTTAGGTTAAGGTACGACATAGGTTAGGTTAAGGTACGACATAGGTTAGGTTAAGGTACGACATAGGTTAGGTTAAGGTACGACATAGGTTAGGTTAAGGTACGACATAGGTTAGGTTAAGGTACGACATAGGTTAGGTTAAGGTACGACATAGGTTAGGTTAAGGTACGACATAGGTTAGGTTAAGGTACGACATAGGTTAGGTTAAGGTACGACATAGGTTAGGTTAAGGTACGACATAGGTTAGGTTAAGGTACGACATAGGTTAGGTTAAGGTACGACATAGGTTAGGTTAAGGTACGACATAGGTTAGGTTAAGGTACGACATAGGTTAGGTTAAGGTACGACATAGGTTAGGTTAAGGTACGACATAGGTTAGGTTAAGGTACGACATAGGTTAGGTTAAGGTACGACATAGGTTAGGTTAAGGTACGACATAGGTTAGGTTAAGGTACGACATAGGTTAGGTTAAGGTACGACATAGGTTAGGTTAAGGTACGACATAGGTTAGGTTAAGGTACGACATAGGTTAGGTTAAGGTACGACATAGGTTAGGTTAAGGTACGACATAGGTTAGGTTAAGGTACGACATAGGTTAGGTTAAGGTACGACATAGGGTAGGTTAAGGTACGACATAGGTTAGGTTAAGGTACGACATAGGTTAGGTTACGGTACGACATAGGTTAGGTTACGGTACGACATAGGTTAGGTTACGGTACGACATAGGTTAGGTTACGGTACGACATAGGTTAGGTTACGGTACGACATAGGTTAGGTTACGGTACGACATAGGTTAGGTTACGGTACGACATAGGTTAGGTTACGGTACGACATAGGTTAGGTTACGGTACGACATAGGTTAGGTTACGGTACGACATAGGTTAGGTTACGGTACGACATAGGTTAGGTTACGGTACGACATAGGTTAGGTTACGGTACGATATAGGTTAGGTTACGGTACGATATAGGTTAGGTTAAGGTACACATTGTTGTAAGGAAAGGTTTAATGGGGGGCGGGGCGGGGCGGCCGGTTTGTTGATTGTGATTATAGTAAGTGGATGCCTGCGGCATCATCTGATTTGCCACGTCAGGATGCACCTTTGGCTCATGACAGGCGGCGCTCTCATTCCATGCTTGTGGCAGACCTGTGTCTTTCATTCCTGCCATTGTTTGTGTGCTGTGAGAGGAGGCAGTATTGTGATGTTGGGTGCACCCCTGTGTAGGACATGTGTGGGTGTTGGTGGCTTGGCTGAGCAATGGTGGTTGTCGGGTGGGTGGGATATTCTGTTTTCTGAGTGGACCTCCCAGTCTGGTTATGACAGTGTGGATTGTCTAATGTGGCGGAGAGGATGCACTGGGTGTTGTTCCATGCTGGTGCTTACATATTGTCTGTGTGCGTGTTACAGGC
>NW_025725352.1:0-2500 GCF_021461395.2 Schistocerca americana | reverse complement strand
AGGCTAAGTGCTTCGCCATGCGAATGCCAATGAACAACTGCAAATGCCAATGAACAACTGCAAAGGGCATTGAGCATGTACGTCCTGCTGCCATCCACATTACAGTGTATAGCTGCAAGGTGTTTAACATGAAGCGATACACTGGGGACCGGGCAGTGCGAGTAGCAAACTATATTGCGGGGGTTGCAGTTAGGCAACACTACACTAATTTAACGCGTCGTATGACAATTACAGAGCAGGTTAAGGCCCAACGTGTGTTGGGTTAAGGCCCAACGTGTGTTGGGTTAAGGCCCAACGTGTGTTGGGTTAAGGCCCAACGTGTGTTGGGTTAAGGCCCAACGTGTGTTGGGTTAAGGCCCAACGTGTGTTGGGTTAAGGCCCAACGTGTGTTGGGTTAAGGCCCAACGTGTGTTGGGTTACGTTAAGGGGCAATGTGGGTTACGTTAAGGGGCAATGTGGGTTACGTTAAGGGGCAATGTGGGTTACGTTACGGCGCAATATAGGTTACGTTACGGGCGCAATATAGGTTACGTTAAGGGGCAATGTGGGTTACGTTACGGGCGCAATATAGGTTACGTTACGGCGCAATATAGGTTACGTTAAGGCGCAATATCGGTTACGTTAAGGCGCAATACAGGTTACGTTAAGGCGCAATACAGGTTACGTTAAGGCGCAATACAGGTTACGTTAAGGCGCAATACAGGTTACGTTAAGGCGCAATACAGGTTACGTTAAGGCGCAATACAGGTTACGTTAAGGCGCAATACAGGTTACGTTAAGGCGCAATACAGGTTACGTTAAGGCGCAATGCAGGTTACGTTAAGGCGCAATGCAGGTTACGTTAAGGCGCAATACAGGTTACGTTAAGGCGCAATGCAGGTTACGTTAAGGCGCAATGCAGGTTACGTTAAGGCGCAATACAGGTTACGTTAAGGCGCAATACAGGTTACGTTAAGGCGCAATACAGGTTACGTTAAGGCGCAATACAGGTTACGTTAAGGCGCAATACAGGTTACGTTAAGGCGCAATACAGGTTACGTTAAGGCGCAATACAGGTTACGTTAAGGCGCAATACAGGTTACGTTAAGGCGCAATACAGGTTACGTTAAGGCGCAATACAGGTTACGTTAAGGCGCAATACAGGTTACGTTAAGGCGCAATACAGGTTACGTTAAGGCGCAATACAGGTTACGTTAAGGCGCAATACAGGTTACGTTAAGGCGCAATACAGGTTACGTTAAGGCGCAATACAGGTTACGTTAAGGCGCAATACAGGTTACGTTAAGGCGCAATACAGGTTACGTTAAGGCGCAATACAGGTTACGTTAAGGCGCAATACAGGTTACGTTAAGGCGCAATACAGGTTACGTTAAGGCGCAATACAGGTTAGGTTAAGGCGCAATACAGGTTAGGTTAAGGTACGACATAGGTTAGGTTAAGGTACGACATAGGTTAGGTTAAGGTACGACATAGGTTAGGTTAAGGTACGACATAGGTTAGGTTAAGGTACGACATAGGTTAGGTTAAGGTACGACATAGGTTAGGTTAAGGTACGACATAGGTTAGGTTAAGGTACGACATAGGTTAGGTTAAGGTACGACATAGGTTAGGTTAAGGTACGACATAGGTTAGGTTAAGGTACGACATAGGTTAGGTTAAGGTACGACATAGGTTAGGTTAAGGTACGACATAGGTTAGGTTAAGGTACGACATAGGTTAGGTTAAGGTACGACATAGGTTAGGTTAAGGTACGACATAGGTTAGGTTAAGGTACGACATAGGTTAGGTTAAGGTACGACATAGGTTAGGTTAAGGTACGACATAGGTTAGGTTAAGGTACGACATAGGTTAGGTTAAGGTACGACATAGGTTAGGTTAAGGTACGACATAGGTTAGGTTAAGGTACGACATAGGTTAGGTTAAGGTACGACATAGGTTAGGTTAAGGTACGACATAGGTTAGGTACGACATAGGTTAGGTTAAGGTACGACATAGGTTAGGTTAAGGTACGACATAGGTTAGGTTAAGGTACGACATAGGTTAGGTTAAGGTACGACATAGGTTAGGTTAAGGTACGACATAGGTTAGGTTAAGGTACGACATAGGTTAGGTTAAGGTACGACATAGGTTAGGTTAAGGTACGACATAGGTTAGGTTAAGGTACGACATAGGTTAGGTTAAGGTACGACATAGGTTAGGTTAAGGTACGACATAGGGTAGGTTAAGGTACGACATAGGTTAGGTTAAGGTACGACATAGGTTAGGTTACGGTACGACATAGGTTAGGTTACGGTACGACATAGGTTAGGTTACGGTACGACATAGGTTAGGTTACGGTACGACATAGGTTAGGTTACGGTACGACATAGGTTAGGTTACGGTACGACATAGGTTAGGTTACGGTACGACATAGGTTAGGTTACGGTACGACATAGGTTAGGTTACGGTACGACATAGGTTAGGTTACGGTACGACATAGGTTAGGTTACGGTACGACATA